>NW_027287921.1:0-37606 GCF_047511675.1 Marmota flaviventris
AAATGCAACCGGTATACTTATCTTTCCTGTCGAGTTAACAACAAGTTAGGGTGAAAAAGTATTTGCTGAGATTCCAGGAAACTCAAAGTTCTGTGCAATCATGGCAAATGCTTTCCAATGAAAGTTTCTTTCCCTGGCCTCTGCTTAGGGTTACTTCAACAGAAAATCAAAGCATAGAGATCGCACTGAGAACTAGTTGAGTGAGTTTCAGTTCAAGCAGCTAGCATAAACCGTGTTTGATTTATAAGTCCAAATGCATACGTCCCTATAAGGAAAAGTGAAGTGAAACCTAAAAATTCAAAGTGTTCCTGCAAACGAACTTTTCAACCTAGAAGAACGACATTTGGGTAGCTAAGTGCAACTGGTATACTCATCTTTCCTGACAAGGGTCATCAAGATCAGGTGAGTAAATATTTGCAGAGATTCCAGTTCACTTGGAGCTCTGTTGAAGCTCTGTAAATGCTTTCTAAGGAAAGCGTATGTTCCTCGCCTCCACTTAGAACCACTTCAAAAGGGAACAAAGCACAGAGAGTACACCAGGAACTAATTGAGTGAGTCAAGCTTCAAGCAGCTAGCACAAACAGTGTTTGATTTAGAGTTCCAAATGCCTGTATTCCTATAGGTGAAAATTAAGAGAAACCCCCCCAAATGCAATGTCTTCCTGAAAGCACATGCTTCAACTTAGAAGAACGAAATTTGGCAGGCAAATGCAACTGGTATACTCATCTTTGTTACCTAGGATCAACAAGATCAAGTGAAAAAATATTCGCTGAAATTCCAGTAAACTTGGGAGTTTTGTGGAAGCTCTGCAAACACTTACATAAGAAAGCGTATTTTCCTTGCCTCTGCTTGGGGATACTTCAGCGGGGGACAATGCATAGAGAGTGCACTGAGAACTAATTGAGTGAGCAAGTTTCCAACAGGTATCACAAACTGTGTTTGATTTAGCATTCCAAATGCATGTATTCACATAGGGAAAAAAGAAGTTAAACCTAAAAATTCAAAGTGTTCCTGCAAAGGAACTCTTCAACATAAGATTACGAAATTTGGGCTGCCAAGTGCAACCCATATACTCATTTTTGCTGCCAAGTTTCAACAAGATCGGGTGAAAAAACATTTGCTGAGAGTCCAGTAAACTCTTGAGTTCTGTGGATGCTCTACAAACACGTTCAAATGAAAGTCTATTTTTCTTTGCTCTGCTTAGGGGTACATAAACCGGCAACAAAGCGTAGAGAGCACAATGAGAATTCATTCAGTGAGTCAAGTTTCAAGCAGCTAGCACAAACCGTGTTTGATTTAGATTTTCCAAAGCATGTATCCCTAGAGGGGAAAATGTAGTAAAACCTAAATATTCAAAGTCATCCTGCAAAGGAATGCTTCGACGTAGCAGAACAAAATTTGTGCAGCCAAGCACAACTGGTATACACCTTTTTCCTACCAAGTATCAACAAGATAGGGTGACAAAATATTTGCTGAGGTTTCCGTAATCTCTGAGTTTTTTGGAAGCTCGGTGAATACTTTCCAAAGAAAGTGTGTTTTCCTTGCCTCTGCTTAGGGCTACTTCAACAGGGAACAATGCATAGAGAGTGCACTGAGAACTAGTTGAATGAGTCAAGTTACAAGCACCCAGCAAAAACCGTGTTTGATTTAGAGTTCCATGTGCATGTATCCCTATAGGGGAAAATGAAGTGAAACCTAAAATTTCAAAGTATTCCTGCAAACCAACTATTCAACCTAGAAGATCTAAATTTGGGCAGCCAAATGCAACCGGTATACTTATCTTTCCTGTCGAGTTAACAACAAGTTAGGGTGAAAAAGTATTTGCTGAGATTCCAGGAAACTCAAAGTTCTGTGCAATCACGGCAAATGCTTTCCAATGAAAGTTTCTTTCCCTGGCCTCTGCTTAGGGTTACTTCAACAGAAATCAAAGCCTAGAGATCGCACTGAGAACTAGTTGAGTGAGTTTCAGTTTCAAGCAGCTAGCATAAACCGTGTTTGATTTATAAGTCCAAATGCATACGTCCCTATAAGGAAAAGTGAAGTGAAACCTAAAAATACAAAGTGTTCCTGCAAACGAACTTTTCAACCTAGAAGAACGACATTTGGGTAGCTAAGTGCAACTGGTATACTCATCTTTCCTGACAAGGGTCATCAAGATCAGGTGAGTAAATATTTGCAGAGATTCCAGTTCACTTGGAGCTCTGTTGAAGCTCTGTAAATGCTTTCTAAGGAAAGCGTATGTTCCTCGCCTCCACTTAGGACCACTTCAACAGGGAACAAAGCACAGAGAGTACACCAGGAACTAATTGAGTGAGTCAAGCTTCAAGCAGCTAGCACAAACAGTGTTTGATTTAGAGTTCCAAATGCATGTATTCCTATAGGTGAAAATGAAGAGAAACCCCCCCAAATGCAATGTCTTCCTGAAAGCACATGCTTCAACTTAGAAGAACGAAATTTTGGCAGGCAAATGCAACTGGTATACTCATCTTTCTTACCTAGGATCAACAAGATCAAGTGAAAAAATATTCGCTGAAATTCCAGTAAACTTGGGAGTTTTGTGGAAGCTCTGCAAACACTTACATAAGAAAGCGTATTTTCCTTGCCTCTACTTGGGGATACTTCAGCGGGGGACAATGCATAGAGAGTGCACTGAGAACTAATTGAGTGAGCCAAGTTTCCAACAGGTATCACAAACTGTGTTTGATTTAGCATTCCAAATGCATGTATTCACATAGGTAAAAAAGAAGTTAAACCTAAAAATTCAAAGTGTTCCTGCAAAGGAACTCTTCAACATAAGATTACGAAATTTGGGCTGCCAAGTGCAACCCATATACTCATTTTTGCTGCCAAGTTTCAACAAGATCGGGTGAAAAAACATTTGCTGAGAGTCCAGTAAACTCTTGAGTTCTGTGGATGCTCTACAAACACGTTCAAATGAAAGTCTATTTTTCTTTGCTCTGCTTAGGGGTACATAAACCGGCAACAAAGCGTAGAGAGCACAATGAGAATTCATTCAGTGAGTCAAGTTTCAAGCAGCTAGCACAAACCGTGTTTGATTTAGATTTTCCAAAGCATGTATCCCTAGAGGGGAAAATGTAGTAAAACCTCAATATTCAAAGTCATCCTGCAAAGGAATGCTTCGACGTAGCAGAACAAAATTTGTGCAGCCAAGCGCAACTGGTATACACCTTTTTCCTACCAAGTATCAACAAGATAGGGTGACAAAATATTTGCTGAGGTTTCCGTAATCTCTGAGTTTTTTGGAAGCTCGGTGAATACTTTCCAAAGAAAGTGTGTTTTCCTTGCCTCTGCTTAGGGCTACTTCAACAGGGAACAATGCATAGAGAGTGCACTGAGAACTAGTTGAATGAGTCAAGTTACAAGCACACAGCAAAAACCGTGTTTGATTTAGAGTTCCATGTGCATGTATCCCTATAGGGGAAAATGAAGTGAAACCTAAAATTTCAAAGTATTCCTGCAAACCAACTATTCAACCTAGAAGATCTAAATTTGGGCAGCCAAATGCAACCGGTATACTTATCTTTCCTGTCGAGTTAACAACAAGTTAGGGTGAAAAAGTATTTGCTGAGATTCCAGGAAACTCAAAGTTCTGTGCAATCACGGCAAATGCTTTCCAATGAAAGTTTGTTTCCCTGGCCTCTGCTTAGGGTTACTTCAACAGAAATCAAAGCATAGAGATCGCACTGAGAACTAGTTGAGTGAGTTTCAGTTTCAAGCAGCTAGCATAAACCGTGTTTGATTTATAAGTCCAAATGCATACGTCCCTGTAAGGAAAAGTGAAGTGAAACCTAAAAATTCAAAGTGTTCCTGCAAACGAACTTTTCAACCTAGAAGAACGACATTTGGGTAGCTAAGTGCAAGTGGTATTCTCATCTTTCCTGACAAGGGTCATCAAGATCAGGTGAGTAAATATTTGCAGAGATTCCAGTTCACTTGGAGCTCTGTTGAAGCTCTGTAAATGCTTTCTAAGGAAAGCGTATGTTCCTCGCCTCCACTTAGGACCACTTCAACAGGGAACAAAGCACAGAGAGGACACCAGGAACTAATTGAGTGAGTCAAGCTTCAAGCAGCTAGCACAAACAGTGTTTGATTTAGAGTTCCAAATGCATGTATTCCTATAGGTGAAAATGAAGAGAAACCCCCCCAAATGCAATGTCTTCCTGAAAGCACATGCTTCAACTTAGAAGAACGAAATTTTGGCAGGCAAATGCAACTGGTATACTCATCTTTCTTACCTAGGATCAACAAGATCAAGTGAAAAAATATTCGCTGAAATTCCAGTAAACTTGGGAGTTTTGTGGAAGCTCTGCAAACACTTACATAAGAAAGCGTATTTTCCTTGCCTCTGCTTGGGGATACTTCAGCGGGGGACAATGCATAGAGAGTGCACTGAGAACTAATTGAGTGAGCCAAGTTTCCAACAGGTATCACAAACTGTGTTTGATTTAGCATTCCAAATGCATGTATTCACATAGGGAAAAAAGAAGTTAAACCTAAAAATTCAAAGTGTTCCTGCAAAGGAACTCTTCAACATAAGATTACGAAATTTGGGCTGCCAAGTGCAACCCATATACTCATTTTTGCTGCCAAGTTTCAACAAGATCGGGTGAAAAAACATTTGCTGAGAGTCCAGTAAACTCTTGAGTTCTGTGGATGCTCTACAAACACGTTCAAATGAAAGTCTATTTTTCTTTGCTCTGCTTAGGGGTACATAAACCGGCAACAAAGCATAGAGAGCACAATGAGAATTCATTCAGTGAGTCAAGTTTCAAGCAGCTAGCACAAACCGTGTTTGATTTAGATTTTCCAAAGCATGTATCCCTAGACGGGAAAATGTAGTAAAACCTAAATATTCAAAGTCATCCTGCAAAGGAATGCTTCGACGTAGCAGAACAAAATTTGTGCAGCCAAGCGCAACTGGTATACACCTTTTTCCTACCAAGTATCAACAAGATAGGGTGACAAAATATTTGCTGAGGTTTCCGTAATCTCTGAGTTGTTTGGAAGCTCGGTGAATACTTTCCAAAGAAAGTGTGTTTTCCTTGCCTCTGCTTAGGGCTACTTCAACAGGGAACAATGCATAGAGAGTGCACTGAGAACTAGTTGAATGAGTCAAGTTACAAGCACACAGCAAAAACCGTGTTTGATTTAGAGTTCCATGTGCATGTATCCCTATAGGGGAAAATGAAGTGAAACCTAAAATTTCAAAGTATTCCTGCAAACCAACTATTCAACCTAGAAGATCTAAATTTGGGCAGCCAAATGCAACCGGTATACTTATCTTTCCTGTCGAGTTAACAACAAGTTAGGGTGAAAAAGTATTTGCTGAGATTCCAGGAAACTCAAAGTTCTGTGCAATCACGGCAAATGCTTTCCAATGAAAGTTTCTTTCCCTGGCCTCTGCTTAGGGTTACTTCAACAGAAATCAAAGCATAGAGATCGCACTGAGAACTAGTTGAGTGAGTTTCAGTTTCAAGCAGCTAGCATAAACCGTGTTTGATTTATAAGTCCAAATGCATACGTCCCTATAAGGAAAAGTGAAGTGAAACCTAAAAATTCAAAGTGTTCCTGCAAACGAACTTTTCAACCTAGAAGAACGACATTTGGGTAGCTAAGTGCAACTGGTATACTCATCTTTCCTGACAAGGGTCATCAAGATCAGGTGAGTAAATATTTGCAGAGATTCCAGTTCACTTGGAGCTCTGTTGAAGCTCTGTAAATGCTTTCTAAGGAAAGCGTATGTTCCTCGCCTCCACTTAGGACCACTTCAACAGGGAACAAAGCACAGAGAGTACACCAGGAACTAATTGAGTGAGTCAAGCTTCAAGCAGCTAGCACAAACAGTGTTTGATTTAGAGTTCCAAATGCATGTATTCCTATAGGTGAAAATGAAGAGAAACCCCCCCAAATGCAATGTCTTCCTGAAAGCACATGCTTCAACTTAGAAGAACGAAATTTTGGCCGGCAAATGCAACTGGTATACTCATCTTTCTTACCTAGGATCAACAAGATCAAGTGAAAAAATATTCGCTGAAATTCCAGTAAACTTGGGAGTTTTGTGGAAGCTCTGCAAACACTTACATAAGAAAGCGTATTTTCCTTGCCTCTGCTTGGGGATACTTCAGCGGGGGACAATGCATAGAGAGTGCACTGAGAACTAATTGAGTGAGCCAAGTTTCCAACAGGTATCACAAACTGTGTTTGATTTAGCATTCCAAATGCATGTATTCACATAGGGAAAAAAGAAGTTAAACCTAAAAATTCAAAGTGTTCCTGCAAAGGAACTCTTCAACATAAGATTACGAAATTTGGGCTGCCAAGTGCAACCCATATACTCATTTTTGCTGCCAAGTTTCAACAAGATCGGGTGAAAAAACATTTGCTGAGAGTCCAGTAAACTCTTGAGTTCTGTGGATGCTCTACAAACACGTTCAAATGAAAGTCTATTTTTCTTTGCTCTGCTTAGGGGTACATAAACCGGTAACAAAGGGTAGAGAGCACAATGAGAATTCATTCAGTGAGTCAAGTTTCAAGCAGCTAGCACAAACCGTGTTTGATTTAGATTTTCCAAAGCATGTATCCCTAGAGGGGAAAATGTAGTAAAACCTAAATATTCAAAGTCATCCTGCAAAGGAATGCTTCGACGTAGCAGAACAAAATTTGTGCAGCCAAGCGCAACTGGTATACACCTTTTTCCTACCAAGTATCAACAAGATAGGGTGACAAAATATTTGCTGAGGTTTCCGTAATCTCTGAGTTTTTTGGAAGCTCGGTGAATACTTTCCAAAGAAAGTGTGTTTTCCTTGCCTCTGCTTAGGGCTACTTCAACAGGGAACAATGCATAGAGAGTGCACTGAGAACTAGTTGAATGAGTCAAGTTACAAGCACACAGCAAAACCCGTGTTTGATTTAGAGTTCCATGTGCATGTATCCCTATAGGGGAAAATGAAGTGAAACCTAAAATTTCAAAGTATTCCTGCAAACCAACTATTCAACCTAGAAGATCTAAATTTGGGCAGACAAATGCAACCGGTATACTTATCTTTCCTGTCGAGTTAACAACAAGTTAGGGTGAAAAAATATTTGCTGAGATTCCAGGAAACTCAAAGTTCTGTGGAATCACTGCAAATGCTTTCCAATGAAAGTTTCTTTCCCTGGCCTCTGCTTAGGGTTACTTCAACAGAAAACAAAGCATAGAGATCGCACTGAGAACTAGTTGAGTGAGTTTCAGTTTCAAGCAGCTAGCATAAACCGTGTTTGATTTATAAGTCCAAATGCATACGTCCCTATAAGGAAAAGTGAAGTGAAACCTAAAAATTCAAAGTGTTCCTGCAAACGAACTTTTCAACCTAGAAGAACGACATTTGGGTAGCTAAGTGCAACTGGTATACTCATCTTTCCTGACAAGGGTCATCAAGATCAGGTGAGTAAATACTTGCAGAGATTCCAGTTCACTTGTAGCTCTGTTGAAGCTCTGTAAATGCTTTCTAAGGAAAGCGTATGTTCCTCGCCTCCACTTAGGACCACTTCAACAGGGAACAAAGCACAGAGAGTACACCAGGAACTAATTGAGTGAGTCAAGCTTCAAGCAGCTAGCACAAACAGTGTTTGATTTAGAGTGCCAAATGCATGTATTCCTATAGGTGAAAATGAAGAGAAACCCCCCCCAAATGCAATGTCTTCCTGAAAGCACATGCTTCAACTTAGAAGAACGAAATTTTGGCAGGCAAATGCAACTGGTATACTCAGCTTTCTTACCTAGGATCAACAAGATCAAGTGAAAAAGTATTCGCTGAAATTCCAGTAAACTTGGGAGTTTTGTGGAAGCTCTGCAAACACTTACAAAAGAAAGCGTATTTTCCTTGCCTCTGCTTGGGGATACTTCAGCGGGGGACAATGCATAGAGAGTGCACTGAGAACTAATTGAGTGAGCCAAGTTTCCAACAGGTATCACAAACTGTGTTTGATTTAGCATTCCAAATGCATGTATTCACATAGGGAAAAAAGAAGTTAAACCTAAAAATTCAAAGTGTTCCTGCAAAGGAACTCTTCAACATAAGATTACGAAATTTGGGCTGCCAAGTGCAACCCATATACTCATTTTTGCTGCCAAGTTTCAACAAGATCGGGTGAAAAAACATTTGCTGAGAGTCCAGTAAACTCTTGAGTTCTGTGGATGCTCTACAAACACGTTCAAATGAAAGTCTATTTTTCTTTGCTCTGCTTAGGGGTACATAAACCGGCAACAAAGCGTAGAGAGCACAATGAGAATTCATTCAGTGAGTCAAGTTTCAAGCAGCTAGCACAAACCGTGTTTGATTTAGATTTTCCAAAGCATGTATCCCTAGAGGGGAAAATGTAGTAAAACCTAAATATTCAAAGTCATCCTGCAAAGGAATGCTTCGACGTAGCAGAACAAAATTTGTGCAGCCAAGCGCAACTGGTATACACCTTTTTCCTACCAAGTATCAACAAGATAAGGTGACAAAATATTTGCTGAGGTTTCCGTAATCTCTGAGTTTTTTGGAAGCTCGGTGAATACTTTCCAAAGAAAGTGTGTTTTCCTTGCCTCTGCTTAGGGCTACTTCAACAGGGAACAATGCATAGAGAGTGCACTGAGAACTAGTTGAATGAGTCAAGTTACAAGCACACAGCAAAAAGCGTGTTTGATTTAGAGTTCCATGTGCATGTATCCCTATAGGTGAAAATGAAGTGAAACCTAAAATTTCAAAGTATTCCTGCAAACCAACTATTCAACCTAGAAGATCTAAATTTGGGCAGCCAAATGCAACCGGTATACTTATCTTTCCTGTCGAGTTAACAACAAGTTAGGGTGAAAAAGTATTTGCTGAGATTCCAGGAAACTCAAAGTTCTGTGCAATCACGGCAAATGCTTTCCAATGAAAGTTTCTTTCCCTGGCCTCTGCTTAGGGTTACTTCAACAGAAATCAAAGCATAGAGATCGCACTGAGAACTAGTTGAGTGAGTTTCAGTTTCAAGCAGCTAGCATAAACCGTGTTTGATTTATAAGTCCAAATGCATACGTCCCTATAAGGAAAAGTGAAGTGAAACCTAAAAATTCAAAGTGTTCCTGCAAACGAACTTTTCAACCTAGAAGAACGACATTTGGGTAGCTAAGTGCAACTGGTATACTCATCTTTCCTGACAAGGGTCATCAAGATCAGGTGAGTAAATATTTGCAGAGATTCCAGTTCACTTGTAGCTCTGTTGAAGCTCTGTAAATGCTTTCTAAGAAAAGCGTATGTTCCTCGCCTCCACTTAGGACCACTTCAACAGGGAACAAAGCACAGAGAGTACACCAGGAACTAATTGAGTGAGTCAAGCTTCAAGCAGCTAGCACAAACAGTGTTTGATTTAGAGTTCCAAATGCATGTATTCCTATAGGTGAAAATGAAGAGAAACCCCCCCCAAATGCAATGTGTTCCTGAAAGCACATGCTTCAACTTAGAAGAACGAAATTTTGGCAGGCAAATGCAACTGGTGTACTCATCTTTCTTACCTAGGATCAACAAGATCAAGTGAAAAAATATTCGCTGAAATTCCAGTAAACTTGGGAGTTTTGTGGAAGCTCTGCAAACACTTACATAAGAAAGCGTATTTTCCTTGCCTCTGCTTGGGGATACTTCAGCGGGGGACAATGCATAGAGAGTGCACTGAGAACTAATTGAGTGAGCCAAGTTTCCAACAGGTATCACAAACTGTGTTTGATTTAGCATTCCAAATGCATGTATTCACATAGGGAAAAAAGAAGTTAAACCTAAAAATTCAAAGTGTTCCTGCAAAGGAACTCTTCAACATAAGATTACGAAATTTGGGCTGCCAAGTGCAACCCATATACTCATTTTTGCTGCCAAGTTTCAACAAGATCGGGTGAAAAAACATTTGCTGAGAGTCCAGTAAACTCTTGAGTTCTGTGGATGCTCTACAAACACGTTCAAATGAAAGTCTATTTTTCTTTGCTCTGCTTAGGGGTACATAAACCGGTAACAAAGGGTAGAGAGCACAATGAGAATTCATTCAGTGAGTCAAGTTTCAAGCAGCTAGCACAAACCGTGTTTGATTTAGATTTTCAAAAGCATGTATCCCTAGAGGGGAAAATGTAGTAAAACCTAAATATTCAAAGTCATCCTGCAAAGGAATGCTTCGACGTAGCAGAACAAAATTTGTGCAGCCAAGCGCAACTGGTATACACCTTTTTCCTACCAAGTATCAACAAGATAGGGTGACAAAATATTTGCTGAGGTTTCCGTAATCTCTGAGTTTTTTGGAAGCTCGGTGAATACTTTCCAAAGAAAGTGTGTTTTCCTTGCCTCTGCTTAGGGCTACTTCAACAGGGAACAATGCATAGAGAGTGCACTGAGAACTAGTTGAATGAGTCAAGTTACAAGCACACAGCAAAAACCGTGTTTGATTTAGAGTTCCATGTGCATGTATCCCTATAGGGGAAAATGAAGTGAAACCTAAAATTTCAAAGTATTCCTGCAAACCAACTATTCAACCTAGAAGATCTAAATTTGGGCAGACAAATGCAACCGGTATACTTATCTTTCCTGTCGAGTTAACAACAAGTTAGGGTGAAAAAATATTTGCTGAGATTCCAGGAAACTCAAAGTTCTGTGGAATCACTGCAAATGCTTTCCAATGAAAGTTTCTTTCCCTGGCCTCTGCTTAGGGTTACTTCAACAGAAAACAAAGCATAGAGATCGCACTGAGAACTAGTTGAGTGAGTTTCAGTTTCAAGCAGCTAGCATAAACCGTGTTTGATTTATAAGTCCAAATGCATACGTCCCTATAAGGAAAAGTGAAGTGAAACCTAAAAATTCAAAGTGTTCCTGCAAACGAACTTTTCAACCTAGAAGAACAACATTTGGGTAGCTAAGTGCAACTGGTATACTCATCTTTCCTGACAAGGGTCATCAAGATCAGGTGAGTAAATACTTGCAGAGATTCCAGTTCACTTGTAGCTCTGTTGAAGCTCTGTAAATGCTTTCTAAGGAAAGCGTATGTTCCTCGCCTCCACTTAGGACCACTTCAACAGGGAACAAAGCACAGAGAGTACACCAGGAACTAATTGAGTGAGTCAAGCTTCAAGCAGCTAGCACAAACAGTGTTTGATTTAGAGTGCCAAATGCATGTATTCCTATAGGTGAAAATGAAGAGAAACCCCCCCAAATGCAATGTCTTCCTGAAAGCACATGCTTCAACTTAGAAGAACGAAATTTTGGCAGGCAAATGCAACTGGTATACTCAGCTTTCTTACCTAGGATCAACAAGATCAAGTGAAAAAGTATTCGCTGAAATTCCAGTAAACTTGGGAGTTTTGTGGAAGCTCTGCAAACACTTACAAAAGAAAGCGTATTTTCCTTGCCTCTGCTTGGGGATACTTCAGCGGGCGACAATGCATAGAGAGTGCACTGAGAACTAATTGAGTGAGCCAAGTTTCCAACAGGTATCACAAACTGTGTTTGATTTAGCATTCCAAATGCATGTATTCACATAGGGAAAAAAGAAGTTAAACCTAAAAATTCAAAGTGTTCCTGCAAAGGAACTCTTCAACATAAGATTACGAAATTTGGGCTGCCAAGTGCAACCCATATACTCATTTTTGCTGCCAAGTTTCAACAAGATCGGGTGAAAAAACATTTGCTGAGAGTCCAGTAAACTCTTGAGTTCTGTGGATGCTCTACAAACACGTTCAAATGAAAGTCTATTTTTCTTTGCTCTGCTTAGGGGTACATAAACCGGTAACAAAGGGTAGAGAGCACAATGAGAATTCATTCAGTGAGTCAAGTTTCAAGCAGCTAGCACAAACCGTGTTTGATTTAGATTTTCCAAAGCATGTATCCCTAGAGGGGAAAATGTAGTAAAACCTAAATATTCAAAGTCATCCTGCAAAGGAATGCTTCGACGTAGCAGAACAAAATTTGTGCAGCCAAGCGCAACTGGTATACACCTTTTTCCTACCAAGTATCAACAAGATAGGGTGACAAAATATTTGCTGAGGTTTCCGTAATCTCTGAGTTTTTTGGAAGCTCGGTGAATACTTTCCAAAGAAAGTGTGTTTTCCTTGCCTCTGCTTAGGGCTACTTCAACAGGGAACAATGCATAGAGAGTGCACTGAGAACTAGTTGAATGAGTCAAGTTACAAGCACACAGCAAAAACCGTGTTTGATTTAGAGTTCCATGTGCATGTATCCCTATAGGGGAAAATGAAGTGAAACCTAAAATTTCAAAGTATTCCTGCAAACCAACTATTCAACCTAGAAGATCTAAATTTGGGCAGCCAAATGCAACCGGTATACTTATCTTTCCTGTCGAGTTAACAACAAGTTAGGGTGAAAAAATATTTGCTGAGATTCCAGGAAACTCAAAGTTCTGTGCAATCACTGCAAATGCTTTCAAATATAAGTTTCTTTCCCTGGCCTGTGCTTAGGGTTACTTGAACAGAAAACAAAGCCTAGAGATCGCACTGAGAACTAGTTGAGTGAGTTTCAGTTTCAAGCAGCTAGCATAAACCGTGTTTGATTTATAAGTCCAAATGCATACGTCCCTATAAGGAAAAGTGAAGTGAAACCTAAAAATTCAAAGTGTTCCTGCAAACGAACTTTTCAACCTAGAAGAACGACATTTGGGTAGCTAAGTGCAACTGGTATACTCATCTTTCCTGACAAGGGTCATCAAGATCAGGTGAGTAAATACTTGCAGAGATTCCAGTTCACTTGTAGCTCTGTTGAAGCTCTGTAAATGCTTTCTAAGGAAAGCGTATGTTCCTCGCCTCCACTTAGGACCACTTCAACAGGGAACAAAGCACAGAGAGTACACCAGGAACTAATTGAGTGAGTCAAGCTTCAAGCAGCTAGCACAAACAGTGTTTGATTTAGAGTGCCAAATGCATGTATTCCTATAGGTGAAAATGAAGAGAAACCCCCCCAAATGCAATGTCTTAATGAAAGCACATGCTTCAACTTAGAAGAACGAAATTTTGGCAGGCAAATGCAACTGGTATACTCATCTTTCTTACCTAGGATCAACAAGATCAAGTGAAAAAGTATTCGCTGAAATTCCAGTAAACTTGGGAGTTTTGTGGAAGCTCTGCAAACACTTACAAAAGAAAGCGTATTTTCCTTGCCTCTGCTTGGGGATACTTCAGCAGGGGACAATGCATAGAGAGTGCACTGAGAACTAATTGAGTGAGCCAAGTTTCCAACAGGTATCACAAACTGTGTTTGATTTAGCATTCCAAATGCATGTATTCACATAGGGAAAAAAGAAGTTAAACCTAAAAATTCAAAGTGTTCCTGCAAAGGAACTCTTCAACATAAGATTACGAAATTTGGGCTTCCAAGTGCAACCCATATACTCATTTTTGCTGCCAAGTTTCAACAAGATCGGGTGAAAAAACATTTGCTGAGAGTCCAGTAAACTCTTGAGTTCTGTGGATGCTCTACAAACACGTTCAAATGAAAGTCTATTTTTCTTTGCTCTGCTTAGGGGTACATAAACCGGTAACAAAGGGTAGAGAGCACAATGAGAATTCATTCAGTGAGTCAAGTTTCAAGCAGCTAGCACAAACCGTGTTTGATTTAGATTTTCCAAAGCATGTATCCCTAGAGGGGAAAATGTAGTAAAACCTAAATATTCAAAGTCATCCTGCAAAGGAATGCTTCGACGTAGCAGAACAAAATTTGTGCAGCCAAGCGCAACTGGTATACACCTTTTTCCTACCAAGTATCAACAAGATAGGGTGACAAAATATTTGCTGAGGTTTCCGTAATCTCTGAGTTTTTTGGAAGCTCGGTGAATACTTTCCAAAGAAAGTGTGTTTTCCTTGCCTCTGCTTAGGGCTACTTCAACAGGGAACAATGCATAGAGAGTGCACTGAGAACTAGTTGAATGAGTCAAGTTACAAGCACACAGCAAAAACCGTGTTTGATTTAGAGTTCCATGTGCATGTATCCCTATAGGGGAAAATGAAGTGAAACCTAAAATTTCAAAGTATTCCTGCAAACCAACTATTCAACCTAGAAGATCTAAATTTGGGCAGCCAAATGCAACCGGTATACTTATCTTTCCTGTCGAGTTAACAACAAGTTAGGGTGAAAAAATATTTGCTGAGATTCCAGGAAACTTAAAGTTCTGTGCAATCACTGCAAATGCTTTCCAATATAAGTTTCTTTCCCTGGCCTCTGCTTAGGGTTACTTCAACAGAAAACAAAGCCTAGAGATCGCACTGAGAACTAGTTGAGTGAGTTTCAGTTTCAAGCAGCTAGCATAAACCGTGTTTGATTTATAAGTCCAAATGCATACGTCCCTATAAGGAAAAGTGAAGTGAAACCTAAAAATTCAAAGTGTTCCTGCAAACGAACTTTTCAACCTAGAAGAACGACATTTGGGTAGCTAAGTGCAACTGGTATACTCATCTTTCCTGACAAGGGTCATCAAGATCAGGTGAGTAAATACTTGCAGAGATTCCAGTTAACTTGTAGCTCTGTTGAAGCTCTGTAAATGCTTTCTAAGGAAAGCGTATGTTCCTCGCCTCCACTTAGGACCACTTCAACAGGGAACAAAGCACAGAGAGTACACCAGGAACTAATTGAGTGAGTCAAGCTTCAAGCAGCTAGCACAAACAGTGTTTGATTTAGAGTGCCAAATGCATGTATTCCTATAGATGAAAATGAAGAGAAACCCCCCCAAATGCAATGTCTTCCTGAAAGCACATGCTTCAACTTAGAAGAACGAAATTTTGGCAGGCAAATGCAACTGGTATACTCATCTTTCTTACCTAGGATCAACAAGATCAAGTGAAAAAGTATTCGCTGAAATTCCAGTAAACTTGGGAGTTTTGTGGAAGCTCTGCAAACACTTACAAAAGAAAGCGTATTTTCCTTGCCTCTGCTTGGGGATACTTCAGCGGGGGACAATGCATAGAGAGTGCACTGAGAACTAATTGAGTGAGCCAAGTTTCCAACAGGTATCACAAACTGTGTTTGATTTAGCATTCCAAATGCATGTATTCACATAGGGAAAAAAGAAGTTAAACCTAAAAATTCAAAGTGTTCCTGCAAAGGAACTCTTCAACATAAGATTACGAAATTTGGGCTGCCAAGTGCAACCCATATACTCATTTTTGCTGCCAAGTTTCAACAAGATCGGGTGAAAAAACATTTGCTGAGAGTCCAGTAAACTCTTGAGTTCTGTGGATGCTCTACAAACACGTTCAAATGAAAGTCTATTTTTCTTTGCTCTGCTTAGGGGTACATAAACCGGTAACAAAGGGTAGAGAGCACAATGAGAATTCATTCAGTGAGTCAAGTTTCAAGCAGCTAGCACAAACCGTGTTTGATTTAGATTTTCAAAAGCATGTATCCCTAGAGGGGAAAATGTAGTAAAACCTAAATATTCAAAGTCATCCTGCAAAGGAATGCTTCGACGTAGCAGAACAAAATTTGTGCAGCCAAGCGCAACTGGTATACACCTTTTTCCTACCAAGTATCAACAAGATAGGGTGACAAAATATTTGCTGAGGTTTTCGTAATCTCTGAGTTTTTTGGAAGCTCGGTGAATACTTTCCAAAGAAAGTGTGTTTTCCTTGCCTCTGCTTAGGGCTACTTCAACAGGGAACAATGCATAGAGAGTGCACTGAGAACTAGTTGAATGAGTCAAGTTACAAGCACACAGCAAAAACCGTGTTTGATTTAGAGTTCCATGTGCATGTATCCCTATAGGGGAAAATGAAGTGAAACCTAAAATTTCAAAGTATTCCTACAAACCAACTATTCAACCTAGAAGATCTAAATTTGGGCAGCCAAATGCAACCGGTATACTTATATTTCCTGTCGAGTTAACAACAAGTTAGGGTGAAAAAATATTTGCTGAGATTCCAGGAAACTAAAAGTTCTGTGCAATCACTGCAAATGCTTTCCAATATAAGTTTCTTTCCCTGGCCTCTGCTTAGGGTTACTTCAACAGAAAACTAAGCCTAGAGATCGCACTGAGAACTAGTTGAGTGAGTTTCAGTTTCAAGCAGCTAGCATAAACCGTGTTTGATTCATAAGTCCAAATGCTTACGTCCCTATAAGGAAAAGTGAAGTGAAACCTAAAAATTCAAAGTGTTCCTGCAAACGAACTTTTCAACCTAGAAGAACGACATTTGGGTAGCTAAGTGCAACTGGTATACTCATCTTTCCTGACAAGGGTCATCAAGATCAGGTGAGTAAATACTTGCAGAGATTCCAGTTCACTTGTAGCTCTGTTGAAGCTCTGTAAATGCTTTCTAAGGAAAGCGTATGTTCCTCGCCTCCACTTAGGACCACTTCAACAGGGAACAAAGCACAGAGAGTACACCAGGAACTAATTGAGTGAGTCAAGCTTCAAGCAGCTAGCACAAACAGTGTTTGATTTAGAGTGCCAAATGCATGTATTCCTATAGGTGAAAATGAAGAGAAACCCCCCCAAATGCAATGTCTTCCTGAAAGCACATGCTTCAACTTAGAAGAACGAAATTTTGGCAGGCAAATGCAACTGGTATACTCATCTTTCTTACCTAGGATCAACAAGATCAAGTGAAAAAGTATTCGCTGAAATTCCAGTAAACTTGGGAGTTTTGTGGAAGCTCTGCAAACACTTACAAAAGAAAGCGTATTTTCCTTGCCTCTGCTTGGGGATACTTCAGCGGGGGACAATGCATAGAGAGTGCACTGAGAACTAATTGAGTGAGCCAAGTTTCCAACAGGTATCACAAACTGTGTTTGATTTAGCATTCCAAATGCATGTATTCACATAGGGAAAAAAGAAGTTAAACCTAAAAATTCAAAGTGTTCCTGCAAAGGAACTCTTCAACATAAGATTACGAAATTTGGGCTGCCAAGTGCAACCCATATACTCATTTTTGCTGCCAAGTTTCAACAAGATCGGGTGAAAAAACATTTGCTGAGAGTCCAGTAAACTCTTGAGTTCTGTGGATGCTCTACAAACACGTTCAAATGAAAGTCTATTTTTCTTTGCTCTGCTTAGGGGTACATAAACCGGTAACAAAGCGTAGAGAGCACAATGAGAATTCATTCAGTGAGTCAAGTTTCAAGCAGCTAGCACAAACCGTGTTTGATTTAGATTTTCAAAAGCATGTATCCCTAGAGGGGAAAATGTAGTAAAACCTAAATATTCAAAGTCATCCTGCAAAGGAATGCTTCGACGTAGCAGAACAAAATTTGTGCAGCCAAGCGCAACTGGTATACACCTTTTTCCTACCAAGTATCAACAAGATAGGGTGACAAAATATTTGCTGAGGTTTCCGTAATCTCTGAGTTTTTTGGAAGCTCGGTGAATACTTTCCAAAGAAAGTGTGTTTTCCTTGCCTCTGCTTAGGGCTACTTCAACAGGGAACAATGCATAGAGAGTGCACTGAGAACTAGTTGAATGAGTCAAGTTACAAGCACACAGCAAAAACCGTGTTTGATTTAGAGTTCCATGTGCATGTATCCCTATAGGGGAAAATGAAGTGAAACCTAAAATGTCAAAGTATTCCTGCAAACCAACTATTCAACCTAGAAGATCTAAATTTGGGCAGCCAAATGCAACCGGTCTACTTATCTTTCCTGTCGAGTTAACAACAAGTTAGGGTGAAAAAATATTTGCTGAGATTCCAGGAAACTCAAAGTTCTGTGCAATCACTGCAAATGCTTTCCAATGAAAGTTTCTTTCCCTGGCCTCTGCTTAGGGTTACTTCAACAGAAAACAAAGCCTAGAGATCGCACTGAGAACTAGTTGAGTGAGTTTCAGTTTCAAGCAGCTAGCATAAACCGTGTTTGATTTATAAGTCCAAATGCATACGTCCCTATAAGGAAAAGTGAAGTGAAACCTAAAAATTCAAAGTGTTCCTGCAAACGAACTTTTCAACCTAGAAGAACGACATTTGGGTAGCTAAGTGCAACTGGTATACTCATCTTTCCTGACAAGGGTCATCAAGATCAGGTGAGTAAATACTTGCAGAGATTCCAGTTAACTTGTAGCTCTGTTGAAGCTCTGTAAATGCTTTCTAAGGAAAGCGTATGTTCCTCGCCTCCACTTAGGACCACTTCAACAGGGAACAAAGCACAGAGAGTACACCAGGAACTAATTGAGTGAGTCAAGCTTCAAGCAGCTAGCACAAACAGTGTTTGATTTAGAGTGCCAAATGCATGTATTCCTATAGGTGAAAATGAAGAGAAACCCCCCCAAATGCAATGTCTTCCTGAAAGCACATGCTTCAACTTAGAAGAACGAAATTTTGGCAGGCAAATGCAACTGGTATACTCATCTTTCTTACCTAGGATCAACAAGATCAAGTGAAAAAGTATTCGCTGAAATTCCAGTAAACTTGGGAGTTTTGTGGAAGCTCTGCAAACACTTACAAAAGAAAGCGTATTTTCCTTGCCTCTGCTTGGGGATACTTCAGCGGGGGACAATGCATAGAGAGTGCACTGAGAACTAATTGAGTGAGCCAAGTTTCCAACAGGTATCACAAACTGTGTTTGATTTAGCATTCCAAATGCATGTATTCACATAGGGAAAAAAGAAGTTAAACCTAAAAATTCAAAGTGTTCCTGCAAAGGAACTCTTCAACATAAGATTACGAAATTTGGGCTGCCAAGTGCAACCCATATACTCATTTTTGCTGCCAAGATTCAACAAGATCGGGTGAAAAAACATTTGCTGAGAGTCCAGTAAACTCTTGAGTTCTGTGGATGCTCTACAAACACGTTCAAATGAAAGTCTATTTTTCTTTGCTCTGCTTAGGGGTACAGAAACCGGTAACAAAGGGTAGAGAGCACAATGAGAATTCATTCAGTGAGTCAAGTTTCAAGCAGCTAGCACAAACCGTGTTTGATTTAGATTTTCCAAAGCATGTATCCCTAGACGGGAAAATGTAGTAAAACCTAAATATTCAAAGTCATCCTGCAAAGGAATGCTTCGACGTAGCAGAACAAAATTTGTGCAGCCAAGCGCAACTGGTATACACCTTTTTCCTACCAAGTATCAACAAGATAGGGTGACAAAATATTTGCTGAGGTTTCCGTAATCTCTGAGTTTTTTGGAAGCTCGGTGAATACTTTCCAAAGAAAGTGTGTTTTCCTTGCCTCTGCTTAGGGCTACTTCAACAGGGAACAATGCATAGAGAGTGCACTGAGAACTAGTTGAATGAGTCAAGTTACAAGCACACAGCAAAAACCGTGTTTGATTTAGAGTTCCATGTGCATGTATCCCTATAGGGGAAAATGAAGTGAAACCTAAAATTTCAAAGTATTCCTGCAAACCAACTATTCAACCTAGAAGATCTAAATTTGGGCAGCCAAATGCAACCGGTATACTTATCTTTCCTGTCGAGTTAACAACAAGTTAGGGTGAAAAAATATTTGCTGAGATTCCAGGAAACTCAAAGTTCTGTGCAATCACTGCAAATGCTTTCCAATGAAAGTTTCTTTCCCTGGCCTCTGCTTAGGGTTACTTCAACAGAAAACAAAGCCTAGAGATCGCACTGAAAACTAGTTGAGTGAGTTTCAGTTTCAAGCAGCTAGCATAAACCGTGTTTGATTTATAAGTCCAAATGCATACGTCCCTATAAGGAAAAGTGAAGTGAAACCTAAAAATTCAAAGTGTTCCTGCAAACAAACTTTTCAACCTAGAAGAACGACATTTGGGTAGCTAAGTGCAACTGGTATACTCATCTTTCCTGACAAGGGTCATCAAGATCAGGTGAGTAAATACTTGCAGAGATTCCAGTTAACTTGTAGCTCTGTTGAAGCTCTGTAAATGCTTTCTAAGGAAAGCGTATGTTCCTCGCCTCCACTTAGGACCACTTCAACAGGGAACAAAGCACAGAGAGTACACCAGGAACTAATTGAGTGAGTCAAGCTTCAAGCAGCTAGCACAAACAGTGTTTGATTTAGAGTGCCAAATGCATGTATTCCTATAGGTGAAAATGAAGAGAAACCCCCCCAAATGCAATGTCTTCCTGAAAGCACATGCTTCAACTTAGAAGAACGAAATTTTGGCAGGCAAATGCAACTGGTATACTCATCTTTCTTACCTAGGATCAACAAGATCAAGTGAAAAAGTATTCGCTGAAATTCCAGTAAACTTGGGAGTTTTGTGGAAGCTCTGCAAACACTTACAAAAGAAAGCGTATTTTCCTTGCCTCTGCTTGGGGATACTTCAGCGGGGGACAATGCATAGAGAGTGCACTGAGAACTAATTGAGTGAGCCAAGTTTCCAACAGGTATCACAAACTGTGTTTGATTTAGCATTCCAAATGCATGTATTCACATAGGGAAAAAAGAAGTTAAACCTAAAAATTCAAAGTGTTCCTGCAAAGGAACTCTTCAACATAAGATTACGAAATTTGGGCTGCCAAGTGCAACCCATATACTCATTTTTGCTGCCAAGATTCAACAAGATCGGGTGAAAAAACATTTGCTGAGAGTCCAGTAAACTCTTGAGTTCTGTGGATGCTCTACAAACACGTTCAAATGAAAGTCTATTTTTCTTTGCTCTGCTTAGGGGTACAGAAACCGGTAACAAAGGGTAGAGAGCACAATGAGAATTCATTCAGTGAGTCAAGTTTCAAGCAGCTAGCACAAACCGTGTTTGATTTAGATTTTCAAAAGCATGTATCCCTAGAGGGGAAAATGTAGTAAAACCTAAATATTCAAAGTCATCCTGCAAAGGAATGCTTCGACGTAGCAGAACAAAATTTGTGCAGCCAAGCGCAACTGGTATACACCTTTTTCCTACCAAGTATCAACAAGATAGGGTGACAAAATATTTGCTGAGGTTTCCGTAATCTCTGAGTTTTTTGGAAGCTCGGTGAATACTTTCCAAAGAAAGTGTGTTTTCCTTGCCTCTGCTTAGGGCTACTTCAACAGGGAACAATGCATAGAGAGTGCACTGAGAACTAGTTGAATGAGTCAAGTTACAAGCACACAGCAAAAACCGTGTTTGATTTAGAGTTCCATGTGCATGTATCCCTATAGGGGAAAATGAAGTGAAACCTAAAATTTCAAAGTATTCCTGCAAACCAACTATTCAACCTAGAAGATCTAAATTTGGGCAGCCAAATGCAACCGGTATACTTATCTTTCCTGTCGAGTTAACAACAAGTTAGGGTGAAAAAATATTTGCTGAGATTCCAGGAAACTCAAAGTTCTGTGGAATCACTGCAAATGCTTTCCAATGAAAGTTTCTTTCCCTGGCCTCTGCTTAGGGTTACTTCAACAGAAAACAAAGCATAGAGATCGCACTGAGAACTAGTTGAGTGAGTTTCAGTTTCAAGCAGCTAGCATAAACCGTGTTTGATTTATAAGTCCAAATGCATACGTCCCTATAAGGAAAAGTGAAGTGAAACCTAAAAATTCAAAGTGTTCCTGCAAACGAACTTTTCAACCTAGAAGAACGACATTTGCGTAGCTAAGTGCAACTGGTATACTCATCTTTCCTGACAAGGGTCATCAAGATCAGGTGAGTAAATATTTGCAGAGATTCCAGTTCACTTGGAGCTCTGTTGAAGCTCTGTAAATGCTTTCTAAGGAAAGCGTATGTTCCTCGCCTCCACTTAGGACCACTTCAACAGGGAACAAAGCACAGAGAGTACACCAGGAACTAATTGAGTGAGTCAAGCTTCAAGCAGCTAGCACAAACAGTGTTTGATTTAGAGTTCCAAATGCCTGTATTCCTATGGGTGAAAATGAAGAGAAACCCCCCCCAAATGCAATGTCTTCCTGAAAGCACATGCTTCAACTTAGAAGAACGAAATTTTGGCAGGCAAATGCAACTGGTATACTCATCTTTCTTACCTAGGATCAACAAGATCAAGTGAAAAAATATTCGCTGAAATTCCAGTAAACTTGGGAGTTTTGTGGAAGCTCTGCAAACACTTACATAAGAAAGCGTATTTTACTTGCCTCTGCTTGGGGATACTTCAGCGGGGGACAATGCATAGAGAGTGCACTGAGAACTAATTGAGTGAGCCAAGTTTCCAACAGGTATCACAAACTGTGTTTGATTTAGCATTCCAAATGCATGTATTCACATAGGGAAAAAAGAAGTTAAACCTAAAAATTCAAAGTGTTCCTGCAAAGGAACTCTTCAACATAAGATTACGAAATTTGGGCTGCCAAGTGCAACCCATATACTCATTTTTGCTGCCAAGTTTCAACAAGATCGGGTGAAAAAACATTTGCTGAGAGTCCAGTAAACTCTTGAGTTCTGTGGATGCTCTACAAACACGTTCAAATGAAAGTCTATTTTTCTTTGCTCTGCTTAGGGGTACATAAACCGGTAACAAAGGGTAGAGAGCACAATGAGAATTCATTCAGTGAGTCAAGTTTCAAGCAGCTAGCACAAACCGTGTTTGATTTAGATTTTCAAAAGCATGTATCCCTAGAGGGGAAAATGTAGTAAAACCTAAATATTCAAAGTCATCCTGCAAAGGAATGCTTCGACGTAGCAGAACAAAATTTGTGCAGCCAAGCGCAACTGGTATACACCTTTTTCCTACCAAGTATCAACAAGATAGGGTGACAAAATATTTGCTGAGGTTTCCGTAATCTCTGAGTTTTTTGGAAGCTCGGTGAATACTTTCCAAAGAAAGTGTGTTTTCCTTGCCTCTGCTTAGGGCTACTTCAACAGGGAACAATGCAAAGAGAGTGCACTGAGAACTAGTTGAATGAGTCAAGTTACAAGCACACAGCAAAAACCGTGTTTGATTTAGAGTTCCATGTGCATGTATCCCTATAGGGGAAAATGAAGTGAAACCTAAAATGTCAAAGTATTCCTGCAAACCAACTATTCAACCTAGAAGATCTAAATTTGGGCAGCCAAATGCAACCGGTATACTTATCTTTCCTGTCGAGTTAACAACAAGTTAGGGTGAAAAAATATTTGCTGAGATTCCAGGAAACTCAAAGTTCTGTGCAATCACTGCAAATGCTTTCCAATGAAAGTTTCTTTCCCTGGCCTCTGCTTAGGGTTACTTCAACAGAAAACAAAGCCTAGAGATCGCACTGAGAACTAGTTGAGTGAGTTTCAGTTTCAAGCAGCTAGCATAAACCGTGTTTGATTTATAAGTCCAAATGCATACGTCCCTATAAGGAAAAGTGAAGTGAAACCTAAAAATTCAAAGTGTTCCTGCAAACGAACTTTTCAACCTAGAAGAACGACATTTGGGTAGCTAAGTGCAACTGGTATACTCATCTTTCCTGACAAGGGTCATCAAGATCAGGTGAGTAAATACTTGCAGAGATTCCAGTTAACTTGTAGCTCTGTTGAAGCTCTGTAAATGCTTTCTAAGGAAAGCGTATGTTCCTCGCCTCCACTTAGGACCACTTCAACAGGGAACAAAGCACAGAGAGTACACCAGGAACTAATTGAGTGAGTCAAGCTTCAAGCAGCTAGCACAAACAGTGTTTGATTTAGAGTGCCAAATGCATGTATTCCTATAGGAGAAAATGAAGAGAAACCCCCCCAAATGCAATGTCTTCCTGAAAGCACATGCTTCAACTTAGAAGAACGAAATTTTGGCAGGCAAATGCAACTGGTATACTCATCTTTCTTACCTAGGATCAACAAGATCAAGTGAAAAAGTATTCGCTGAAATTCCAGTAAACTTGGGAGTTTTGTGGAAGCTCTGCAAACACTTACAAAAGAAAGCGTATTTTCCTTGCCTCTGCTTGGGGATACTTCAGCGGGGGACAATGCATAGAGAGTGCACTGAGAACTAATTGAGTGAGCCAAGTTTCCAACAGGTATCACAAACTGTGTTTGATTTAGCATTCCAAATGCATGTATTCACATAGGGAAAAAAGAAGTTAAACCTAAAAATTCAAAGTGTTCCTGCAAAGGAACTCTTCAACATAAGATTACGAAATTTGGGCTGCCAAGTGCAACCCATATACTCATTTTTGCTGCCAAGTTTCAACAAGATCGGGTGAAAAAACATTTGCTGAGAGTCCAGTAAACTCTTGAGTTCTGTGGATGCTCTACAAACACGTTCAAATGAAAGTCTATTTTTCTTTGCTCTGCTTAGGGGTACATAAACCGGCAACAAAGCGTAGAGAGCACAATGAGAATTCATTCAGTGAGTCAAGTTTCAAGCAGCTAGCACAAACCGTGTTTGATTTAGATTTTCAAAAGCATGTATCCCTAGAGGGGAAAATGTAGTAAAACCTAAATATTCAAAGTCATCCTGCAAAGGAATGCTTCGACGTAGCAGAACAAAATTTGTGCAGCCAAGCGCAACTGGTATACACCTTTTTCCTACCAAGTATCAACAAGATAGGGTGACAAAATATTTGCTGAGGTTTCCGTAATCTCTGAGTTTTTTGGAAGCTCGGTGAATACTTTCCAAAGAAAGTGTGTTTTCCTTGCCTCTGCTTAGGGCTACTTCAACAGGGAACAATGCATAGAGAGTGCACTGAGAACTAGTTGAATGAGTCAAGTTACAAGCACACAGCAAAAACCGTGTTTGATTTAGAGTTCCATGTGCATGTATCCCTATAGGGGAAAATGAAGTGAAACCTAAAATTTCAAAGTATTCCTGCAAACCAACTATTCAACCTAGAAGATCTAAATTTGGGCAGCCAAATGCAACCGGTATACTTATCTTTCCTGTCGAGTTAACAAAAAGTTAGGGTGAAAAAATATTTGCTGAGATTCCAGGAAACTCAAAGTTCTGTGCAATCACTGCAAATGCTTTCCAATGAAAGTTTCTTTCCCTGGCCTCTGCTTAGGGTTACTTCAACAGAAAACAAAGCCTAGAGATCGCACTGAGAACTAGTTGAGTGAGTTTCAGTTTCAAGCAGCTAGCATAAATCAATACCGTGTTTGATTTATAAGTCCAAATGCATACGTCCCTATCAGGAAAAGTGAAGTGAAACCTAAAAATTCAAAGTGTTCCTGCAAACGAACTTTTCAACCTAGAAGAACGACATTTGGGTAGCTAAGTGCAACTGGTATATCTCATCTTTCCTGACAAGGGTCATCAAGATCAGGTGAGTAAATACTTGCAGAGATTCCAGTTAACTTGTAGCTCTGTTGAAGCTCTGTAAATGCTTTCTAAGGAAAGCGTATGTTCCTCGCCTCCACTTAGGACCACTTCAACAGGGAACAAAGCACAGAGAGTACACCAGGAACTAATTGAGTGAGTCAAGCTTCAAGCAGCTAGCACAAACAGTGTTTGATTTAGAGTGCCAAATGCATGTATTCCTATAGGTGAAAATGAAGACAAACCCCCCCAAATGCAATGTCTTCCTGAAAGCACATGCTTCAACTTAGAAGAACGAAATTTTGGCAGGCAAATGCAACTGGTATACTCATCTTTCTTACCTAGGATCAACAAGATCAAGTGAAAAAGTATTCGCTGAAATTCCAGTAAACTTGGGAGTTTTGTGGAAGCTCTGCAAACACTTACAAAAGAAAGCGTATATTCCTTGCCTCTGCTTGGGGATACTTCAGCGGGGGACAATGCATAGAGATGCACTGAGAACTAATTGAGTGAGCCAAGTTTCCAACAGGTATCACAAACTGTGTTTGATTTAGCATTCCAAATGCATGTATTCACATAGGGAAAAAAGAAGTTAAACCTAAAAATTCAAAGTGTTCCTGCAAAGGAACTCTTCAACATAAGATTACGAAATTTGGGCTGCCAAGTGCAACCCATATACTCATTTTTGCTGCCAAGATTCAACAAGATCGGGTGAAAAAACATTTGCTGAGAGTCCAGTAAACTCTTGAGTTCTGTGGATGCTCTACAAACACGTTCAAATGAAAGTCTATTTTTCTTTGCTCTGCTTAGGGGTACAGAAACCGGTAACAAAGGGTAGAGAGCACAATGAGAATTCATTCAGTGAGTCAAGTTTCAAGCAGCTAGCACAAACCGTGTTTGATTTAGATTTTCCAAAGCATGTATCCCTAGAGGGGAAAATGTAGTAAAACCTAAATATTCAAAGTCATCCTGCAAAGGAATGCTTCGACGTAGCAGAACAAAATTTGTGCAGCCAAGCGCAACTGGTATACACCTTTTTCCTACCAAGTATCAACAAGATAGGGTGACAAAATATTTGCTGAGGTTTCCGTAATCTCTGAGTTTTTTGGAAGCTCGGTGAATACTTTCCAAAGAAAGTGTGTTTTCCTTGCCTCTGCTTAGGGCTACTTCAACAGGGAACAATGCATAGAGAGTGCACTGAGAACTAGTTGAATGAGTCAAGTTACAAGCACACAGCAAAAACCGTGTTTGATTTAGAGTTCCATGTGCATGTATCCGTATAGGGGAAAATGAAGTGAAACCTAAAATTTCAAAGTATTCCTGCAAACCAACTATTCAACCTAGAAGATCTAAATTTGGGCAGCCAAATGCAACCGGTATACTTATCTTTCCTGTCGAGTTAACAACAAGTTAGGGTGAAAAAATATTTGCTGAGATTCCAGGAAACTCAAAGTTCTGTGCAATCACTGCAAATGCTTTCCAATGAAAGTTTCTTTCCCTGGCCTCTGCTTAGGGTTACTTCAACAGAAAACAAAGCCTAGAGATCGCACTGAGAACTACTTGAGTGAGTTTCAGTTTCAAGCAGCTAGCATAAACCGTGTTTGATTTATAAGTCCAAATGCATACGTCCCTATAAGGAAAAGTGAAGTGAAACCTAAAAATTCAAAGTGTTCCTGCAAACGAACTTTTCAACCTAGAAGAACGACATTTGGGTAGCTAAGTGCAACTGGTATACTCATCTTTCCTGACAAGGGTCATCAAGATCAGGTGAGTAAATACTTGCAGAGATTCCAGTTAACTTGTAGCTCTGTTGAAGCTCTGTAAATGCTTTCTAAGGAAAGCGTATGTTCCTCGCCTCCACTTAGGACCACTTCAACAGGGAACAAAGCACAGAGAGTACACCAGGAACTAATTGAGTGAGTCAAGCTTCAAGCAGCTAGCACAAACAGTGTTTGATTTAGAGTGCCAAATGCATGTATTCCTATAGGTGAAAATGAAGAGAAACCCCCCCAAATGCAATGTCTTCCTGAAAGCACATGCTTCAACTTAGAAGAACGAAATTTTGGCAGGCAATGCAACTGGTATACTCAGCTTTCTTACCTAGGATCAACAAGATCAAGTGAAAAAGTATTCGCTGAAATTCCAGTAAACTTGGGAGTTTTGTGGAAGCTCTGCAAACACTTACAAAAGAAAGCGTATTTTCCTTGCCTCTGCTTGGGGATACTTCAGCGGGGGACAATGCATAGAGAGTGCACTGAGAACTAATTGAGTGAGCCAAGTTTCCAACAGGTATCACAAACTGTGTTTGATTTAGCATTCCAAATGCATGTATTCACATAGGGAAAAAAGAAGTTAAACCTAAAAATTCAAAGTGTTCCTGCAAAGGAACTCTTCAACATAAGATTACGAAATTTGGGCTGCCAAGTGCAACCCATATACTCATTTTTGCTGCCAAGATTCAACAAGATCGGGTGAAAAAACATTTGCAGAGAGTCCAGTAAACTCTTGAGTTCTGTGGATGCTCTACAAACACGTTCAAATGAAAGTCTATTTTTCTTTGCTCTGCTTAGGGGTACATAAACCGGTAACAAAGGGTAGAGAGCACAATGAGAATTCATTCAGTGAGTCAAGTTTCAAGCAGCTAGCACAAACCGTGTTTGATTTAGATTTTCAAAAGCATGTATCCCTAGAGGGGAAAATGTAGTAAAACCTAAATATTCAAAGTCATCCTGCAAAGGAATGCTTCGACGTAGCAGAACAAAATTTGTGCAGCCAAGCGCAACTGGTATACACCTTTTTCCTACCAAGTATCAACAAGATAGGGTGACAAAATATTTGCTGAGGTTTCCGTAATCTCTGAGTTTTTTGGAAGCTCGGTGAATACTTTCCAAAGAAAGTGTGTTTTCCTTGCCTCTGCTTAGGGCTACTTCAACAGGGAACAATGCATAGAGAGTGCACTGAGAACTAGTTGAATGAGTCAAGTTACAAGCACACAGCAAAAACCGTGTTTGATTTAGAGTTCCATGTGCATGTATCCCTATAGGGGAAAATGAAGTGAAACCTAAAATTTCAAAGTATTCCTGCAAACCAACTATTCAACCTAGAAGATCTAAATTTGGGCAGCCAAATGCAACCGGTATACTTATCTTTCCTGTCGAGTTAACAACAAGTTAGGGTGAAAAAATATTTGCTGAGATTCCAGGAAACTCAAAGTTCTGTGCAATCACTGCAAATGCTTTCCAATGAAAGTTTCTTTCCCTGGCTTCTGCTTAGGGTTACTTCAACAGAAAACAAAGCCTAGAGATCGCACTGAAAACTAGTTGAGTGAGTTTCAGTTTCAAGCAGCTAGCATAAACCGTGTTTGATTTATATGTCCAAATGCATACGTCCCTATAAGGAAAAGTGAAGTGAAAACCTAAAAATTCAAAGTGTTCCTGCAAACGAACTTTTCAACCTAGAAGAACGACATTTGGGTAGCTAAGTGCAACTGGTATAACTCATCTTTCCTGACAAGGGTCATCAAGATCAGGTGAGTAAATACTTGCAGAGATTCCAGTTAACTTGTAGCTCTGTTGAAGCTCTGTAAATGCTTTCTAAGGAAAGCGTATGTTCCTCGCCTCCACTTAGGACCACTTCAACAGGGAACAAAGCACAGAGAGTACACCAGGAACTAATTGAGTGAGTCAAGCTTCAAGCAGCTAGCACAAACAGTGTTTGATTTAGAGTGCCAAATGCATGTATTCCTATAGGTGAAAATGAAGAGAAACCCCCCCAAATGCAATGTCTTCCTGAAAGCACATGCTTCAACTTAGAAGAACGAAATTTTGGCAGGCAAATGCAACTGGTATACTCATCTTTCTTACCTAGGATCAACAAGATCAAGTGAAAAAGTATTCGCTGAAATTCCAGTAAACTTGGGAGTTTTGTGGAAGCTCTGCAAACACTTACAAAAGAAAGCGTATTTTCCTTGCCTCTGCTTGGGGATACTTCAGCGGGGGACAATGCATAGAGAGTGCACTGAGAACTAATTGAGTGAGCCAAGTTTCCAACAGGTATCACAAACTGTGTTTGATTTAGCATTCCAAATGCATGTATTCACATAGGGAAAAAAGAAGTTAAACCTAAAAATTCAAAGTGTTCCTGCAAAGGAACTCTTCAACATAAGATTACGAAATTTGGGCTGCCAAGTGCAACCCATATACTCATTTTTGCTGCCAAGATTCAACAAGATCGGGTGAAAAAACATTTGCTGAGAGTCCAGTAAACTCTTGAGTTCTGTGGATGCTCTACAAACACGTTCAAATGAAAGTCTATTTTTCTTTGCTCTGCTTAGGGGTACATAAACCGGTAACAAAGGGTAGAGAGCACAATGAGAATTCATTCAGTGAGTCAAGTTTCAAGCAGCTAGCACAAACCGTGTTTGATTTAGATTTTCCAAGCATGTATCCCTAGAGGGGAAAATGTAGTAAAACCTAAATATTCAAAGTCATCCTGCAAAGGAATGCTTCGACGTAGCAGAACAAAATTTGTGCAGCCAAGGGCAACTGGTATACACCTTTTTCCTACCAAGTATCAACAAGATAGGGTGACAAAATATTTGCTGAGGTTTCCGTAATCTCTGAGTTTTTTGGAAGCTCGGTGAATACTTTCCAAAGAAAGTGTGTTTTCCTTGCCTCTGCTTAGGGCTACTTCAACAGGGAACAATGCATAGAGAGTGCACTGAGAACTAGTTGAATGAGTCAAGTTACAAGCACACAGCAAAAAACCGTGTTTGATTTAGAGTTCCATGTGCATGTATCCCTATAGGGGAAAATGAAGTGAAACCTAAAATTTCAAAGTATTCCTGCAACCAACTATTCAACCTAGAAGATCTAAATTTGGGCAGCCAAATGCAACCGTATACTTATCTTTCCTGTCGAGTTAACAACAAGTTAGGGTGAAAAAATATTTGCTGAGATTCCAGGAAACTCAAAGTTCTGTGGAATCACTGCAAATGCTTTCCAATGAAAGTTTCTTTCCCTGGCCTCTGCTTAGGGTTACTTCAACAGAAAACAAAGCATAGAGATCGCACTGAGAACTAGTTGAGTGAGTTTCAGTTTCAAGCAGCTAGCATAAACCGTGTTTGATTTATAAGTCCAAATGCATACGTCCCTATAAGGAAAAGTGAAGTGAAACCTAAAAATTCAAAGTGTTCCTGCAAACGAACTTTTCAACCTAGAAGAACAGACATTTGGGTAGCTAAGTGCAACTGGTATACTCATCTTTCCTGACAAGGGTCATCAAGATCAGGTGAGTAAATACTTGCAGGAGTTTCCAGTTAACTTGGAGCTCTGTTGAAGCTCTGTAAATGCTTTCTAAGGAAAGCGTATGTTCCTCGCCTCCACTTAGGACCACTTCAACAGGGAACAAAGCACAGAGAGTACACCAGGAACTAATTGAGTGAGTCAAGCTTCAAGCAGCTAGCACAAACAGTGTTTGATTTAGAGTGCCAAATGCATGTATTCCTATAGGTGAAAATGAAGAGAAACCCCCCCAAATGCAATGTCTTCCTGAAAGCACATGCTTCAACTTAGAAGAACGAAATTTTGGCAGGCAAATGCAACTGGTATACTCATCTTTCTTACCTAGCATCAACAAGATCAAGTGAAGAAGTATTCGCTGAAATTCCAGTAAACTTGGGAGTTTTGTGGAAGCTCTGCAAACACTTACAAAAGAAAGCGTATTTTCCTTGCCTCTGCTTGGGGATACTTCAGCGGGGGACAATGCATAGAGAGTGCACTGAGAACTAATTGAGTGAGCCAAGTTTCCAACAGGTATCACAAACTGTGTTGATTTAGCATTCCAAATGCATGTATTCACATAGGGAAAAAAGAAGTTAAACCTAAAAATTCAAAGTGTTCCTGCAAAGGAACTCTTCAACATAAGATTTACGAAATTTGGGCTGCCAAGTGCAACCCATATACTCATTCTTGCTGCCAAGTTTCAACAAGATCGGGTGAGAAACATTTGCTGAGAGTCCAGTAAACTCTTGAGTTCTGTGGATGCTCTACAAACACGTTCAAATGAAAGTCTATTTTTCTTTGCTCTGCTTAGGGGTACATAAACCGGTAACAAAGGGTAGAGAGCACAATGAGAATTCATTCAGTGAGTCAAGTTTCAAGCAGCTAGCACAAACCGTGTTTGATTTAGATTTTCCAAAGCATGTATCCCTAGAGGGGAAAATGTAGTAAAACCTAAATATTCAAAGTCATCCTGCAAAGGAATGCTTCGACGTAGCAGAACAAAATTTGTGCAGCCAAGCGCAACTGGTATACACCTTTTTCCTACCAAGTATCAACAAGAATAGGGTGACAAAATATTTGCTGAGGTTTCCGTAATCTCTGAGTTTTTTGGAAGCTCGGTGAATACTTTCCAAAGAAAGTGTGTTTTCCTTGCCTCTGCTTAGGGCTACTTCAACAGGGGAACAATGCATAGAGAGTGCACTGAGAACTAGTTGAATGAGTCAAGTTACAAGCACACAGCAAAAACCGTGTTTGATTTAGAGTTCCATGTGCATGTATCCCAATAGGGGAAAATGAAGTGAAACCTAAAATTTCAAAGTATTCCTGCAAACCAACTATTCAACCTAGAAGATCTAAATTTGGGCAGCCAAATGCACGGTATACTTATCTTTCCTGTCGAGTTAACAACAAGTTAGGGTGAAAAAATATTTTCTGAGATTCCAGGAAACTCAAAGTTCTGTGGAATCACTGCAAAATGCTTTCCAATGAAAGTTTCTTTCCCTGGCCTCTGCTTAGGGTTACTTCAACAGAAAACAAAGCATAGAGATCGCACTGAGAACTAGTTGAGTGAGTTTCAGTTTCAAGCAGCTAGCATAAACCGTGTTTGATTTATAAGTCCAAATGCATACGTCCCTATAAGGAAAAGTGAAGTGAAACCTAAAAATTCAAAGTGTTCCTGCAAACGAACTTTTCAACCTAGAAGAACGACATTTGGGTAGCTAAGTGCAACTGGTATACTCATCTTTCCTGACAAGGGTCATCAAGATCAGGTGAGTAAATACTTGCAGAGATTCCAGTTAACTTGGAGCTCTGTTGAAGCTCTGTAAATGCTTTCTAAGGAAAGCGTATGTTCCTCGCCTCCACTTAGGACCACTTCCACAGGGAACAAAGCACAGAGAGTACACCAGGAACTAATTGAGTGAGTCAAGCTTCAAGCAGCTAGCACAAACAGTGTTTGATTTAGAGTGCCAAATGCATGTATTCCTATAGGTGAAAATGAAGAGAAACACCCCCAAATGCAATGTCTTCCTGAAAGCACATGCTTCAACTTAGAAGAACGAAATTTTGGCAGGCAAATGCAACTGGTATACTCATCTTTCTTACGTAGGATCAACAAGATCAAGTGAAAAAGTATTCGCTGAAATTCCAGTAAACTTGGGAGTTTTGTGGAAGCTCTGCAAACACTTACAAAAGAAAGCGTATTTTCCTTGCCTCTGCTTGGGATACTTTCAGCGGGGGACAATGCATAGAGAGTGGCACTGAGAACTAATTGAGTGAGCCAAGTTTCCAACAGGTATCACAAACTGTGTTTGATTTAGCATTCCAAATGCATGTATTCACTAGGGAAAAAAGAAGTTAAACCTAAAAATTCAAAGTGTTCCTGCAAAGGAACTCTTCAACATAAGATTACGAAATTTGGGCTGCCAAGTGCAACCCATATACTCATTTTTGCTGCCAAGTTTCAACAAGATCGTGTGAAAAAACATTTGCTGAGAGTCCAGTAAACTCTTGAGTTCTGTGGATGCTCTACAAACACGTTCAAATGAAAGTCTTATTTTTCTTTGCTCTGCTTAGGGGTACATAAACCGGTAACAAAGGGTAGAGAGCACAATGAGAATTCATTCAGTGAGTCAAGTTTCAAGCAGCTAGCACAAACCGTGTTTGATTTAGATTTTCCAAAGCATGTATCCCTAGAGGGGAAAATGTAGTAAAACCTAAATATTCAAAGTCATCTGCAAAGGAATGCTTCGACGTAGCAGAACAAAATTTGTGCAACCAAGCGCAACTGGTATACACCTTTTTCCTACCAAGTATCAACAAGATAGGGTGACAAAATATTTGCTGAGGTTTCCGTAATCTCTGAGTTTTTTGGAAGCTCGGTGAATACTTCCCAAAGAAAGTGTGTTTTCCTTGCCTCTGCTTAGGGCTACTTCAACAGGGAACAATGCATAGAGAGTGCACTGAGAACTAGTTGAATGAGTCAAGTTACAAGCACACAGCAAAAACCGTGTTTGATTTAGAGTTCCATGTGCATGTATCCCTATAGGGGAAAATGAAGTGAAACCTAAAATTTCAAAGTATTCCTGCAAACCAACTATTCAACCTAGAAGATCTAAATTTGGGCAGCCAAATGCAACCGGTATACTTATCTTTCCTGTCGAGTTAACAACAAGTTAGGGTGAAAAAATATTTGCTGAGATTCCAGGAAACTCAAAGTTCTGTGCAATCACTGCAAATGCTTTCCAATGAAAGTTTCTTTCCCTGGCCTCTGCTTAGGGTTACTTCAACAGAAAACAAAGCATAGAGATCGCACTGAGAACTAGTTGAGTGAGTTTCAGTTTCAAGCAGCTAGCCATAACCGTGTTTGATTTATAAGTCCAAATGCATACGTCCCTATAAGGAAAAGTGAAGTGAAACCTAAAAATTCAAAGTGTTCCTGCAAACGAACTTTTCAACCTAGAAGAACGACATTTGGGTAGCTAAGTGCAACTGGTATACTCATCTTTCCTGACAAGGGTCATCAAGATCAGGTGAGTAAATACTTGCAGAGATTCCAGTTAACTTGGAGCTCTGTTGAAGCTCTGTAAATGCTTTCTAAGGAAAGCGTATGTTCCTCGCCTCCACTTAGGACCACTTCCACAGGGAACAAAGCACAGAGAGAGTACACCAGGAACTAATTGAGTGAGTCAAGCTTCAAGCAGCTAGCACAACAGTGTTTGATTTAGAGTGCCAAATGCATGTATTCCTATAGGTGAAAATGAAGAGAAACCCCCCCAAATGCAATGTCTTCCTGAAAGCACATGCTTCAACTTAGAAGAACGAAATTTTGGCAGGCAAATGCAACTGGTATACTCATCTTTCTTACCTAGGATCAACAAGATCAAGTGAAAAAGTATTCGCTGAAATTCCAGTAAACTTGGGAGTTTTGTGGAAGCTCTGCAAACACTTACAAAAGAAAGCGTATTTTCCCTTGCCTCTGCTTGGGGATACTTCAGCGGGGACAATGCATAGAGAGTGCACTGAGAACTAATTGAGTGAGCCAAGTTTCAAACAGGTATCACAAACTGTGTTTGATTTAGCATTCCAAATGCATGTATTCACATAGGGAAAAAAGAAGTTAAACCTAAAAATTCAAAGTGTTCCTGCAAAGGAACTCTTCAACATAAGATTACGAAATTTGGGCTGCCAAGTGCAACCCATATACTCATTTTTGCTGCCAAGTTTCAACAAGATCGGGTGAAAAAACATTTGCTGAGAGTCCAGTAAACTCTTGAGTTCTGTGGATGCTCTACAAACACGTTCAAATGAAAGTCTATTTTTCTTTGCTCTGCTTTAGGGTACATAAACCGGTAACAAAGGGTAGAGAGCACAATGAGAATTCATTCAGTGAGTCAAGTTTCAAGCAGCTAGCACAAACCGTGTTTGATTTAGATTTTCCAAAGCATGTATCCCTAGAGGGAAAATGTAGTAAAACCTAAATATTCAAAGTCATCCTGCAAAGGAATGCTTCGACGTAGCAGAACAAAATTTGTGCAGCCAAGCGCAACTGGTATACACCTTTTTCCTACCAAGTATCAACAAGATAGGGTGACAAAATATTTGCTGAGGTTTCCGTAATCTCTGAGTTTTTTGGAAGCTCGGTGAATACTTTCCAAAGAAAGTGTGTTTTCCTTGCCTCTGCTTAGGGCTACTTCAACAGGGAACAATGCATAGAGAGTGCACTGAGAAGTAGTTGAATGAGTCAAAGTTACAAGCACACAGCAAAACCCGTGGTTGATTTAGAGTTCCATGTGCATGTATCCCTATAGGGGAAAATGAAGTGAAACCTAAAATTTCAAAGTATTCCTGCAAACCAACTATTCAACCTAGAAGATCTAAATTTTGGGCAGCCAAATGCAACCGGTCTACTTATCTTTCCTGTCGAGTTAACAACAAGTTAGGGTGAAAAAATATTTGCTGAGATTCCAGGAAACTCAAAGTTCTGTGCAATCACTGCAAATGCTTTCCAATGAAAGTTTCTTTCCCTGGCCTCTGCTTAGGGTTACTTCAACAGAAAACAAAGCATAGAGATCGCACTGAGAACTAGTTGAGTGAGTTTCAGTTTCAAGCAGCTAGCAATAACCGTGTTTGATTTATAAGTCCAAATGCATACGTCCCTATCAGGAAAAGTGAAGTGAAACCTAAAAATTCAAAGTGTTCCTGCAAACGAACTTTTCAACCTAGAAGAACGACATTTGGGTAGCTAAGTGCAACTGGTATACTCATCTTTCCTGACAAGGGTCATCAAGATCAGGTGAGTAAATACTTGCAGAGATTCCAGTTAACTTGGAGCTCTGTTGAAGCTCTGTAAATGCTTTCTAAGGAAAGCATATGTTCCTCGCCTCCACTTAGGACCACTTCAACAGGGAACAAAGCACAGAGAGTACACCAGGAACTAATTGAGTGAGTCAAGCTTCAAGCAGCTAGCACAAACAGTGTTTGATTTAGAGTGCCAGATGCATGTATTCCTATAGGTTAAAATGAAGAGAAACCCCCCAAATGCAATGTCTTCCTGAAAGCACATGCTTCAACTTAGAAGAACGATATTTTGGCAGGCAAATGCAACTGGTATACTCATCTTTCTTACCTAGGATCAACAAGATCAAGTAGAAAAAGTATTCGCTGAAATTCCAGTAAACTTGGGAGTTTTGTGGAAGCTCTGCAAACACTTACAAAAGAAAGCGTATTTTCCTTGCCTCTGCTTGGGGATACTTCAGCGGGGGACAATGCATAGAGAGTGCACTGAGAACTAATTGAGTGAGCCAAGTTTCCAACAGGTATCACAAACTGTGTTTGATTTAGCATTCCAAATGCATGTATTCACATAGGGAAAAAAGAAGTTAAACCTAAAAATTCAAAGTGTTCCTGCAAGTGGAACTCTTCAACATAAGATTACGAAATTTGGGCTGCCAAGTGCAACCCATATACTCATTTTTGCTGCCAAGTTTCAACAAGATCGGGTGAAAAAACATTTGCTGAGAGTCCAGTAAACTCTTGAGTTCTGTGGATGCTCTACAAACACGTTCAAATGAAAGTCTATTTTTCTTTGCTCTGCTTAGGGGTACATAAACTGGTAACAAAGGGTAGAGAGCACAATGAGAATTCATTCAGTGAGTCAAGTTTCAAGCAGCTAGCACAAACCGTGTTTGATTTAGATTTTCCAAAGCATGTATCCCTAGAGGGGAAAATGTAGTAAAACCTAAATATTCAAAGTCATCCTGCAAAGGAATGCTTCGATGTAGCAGAACAAAATTGTGCAGCCAAGCGCAACTGGTATACACCTTTTTCCTACCAAGTATCAACAAGATAGGGTGACAAAATATTTGCTGAGGTTTCCGTAATCTCTGAGTTTTTTGGAAGCTCGGTGAATACTTTCCAAAGAAAGTGTGTTTTCCTTGCCTCTGTTTAGGGCTACTTCAACAGGGAACAATGCATAGAGAGTGCACTGAGAACTAGTTGAATGAGTCAAGTTACAAGCACACAGCAAAAACCGTGTTTGATTTAGAGTTCCATGTGCATGTATCCCTATAGGGGAAAATGAAAGTGAAACCTAAAATTTCAAAGTATTCCTGCAAACCAACTATTCAACCTAGAAGATCTAAATTTGGGCAGCCAAATGCAACCGGTATACTTATCTTTCCTGTTCGAGTTAACAACAAGTTAGGGTGAAAAAATATTTGCTGAGATTCCAGGAAACTCAAAGTTCTGTGCAATCACTGCAAATGCTTTCCAATGAAAGTTTCTTTCCCTGGCCTCTGCTTAGGGTTACTTCAACAGAAAACAAAGCATAGAGATCGCACTGAGAACTAGTTGAGTGAGTTTCAGTTTCAAGCAGCTAGCATAAACCGTGTTTGATTTATAAGTCCAAATGCATACGTCCCTATAAGGAAAAGTGAAGTGAAACCTAAAAATTCAAAGTGTTCCTGCAAACGAACTTTTCATCCTAGAAGAACGACATTTGGGTAGCTAAGTGCAACTGGTATACTCATCTTTCCTGACAAGGGTCATCAAGATCAGGTGAGTAAATACTTGCAGAGATTCCAGTTAACTTGTATGCTCTGTTGAAGCTCTGTAAATGCTTTCTAAGGAAAGCGTATGTTCCTCGCCTCCACTTAGGACCACTTCAACAGGGAACAAAGCACAGAGAGTACACCAGGAACTAATTGAGTGAGTCAAGCTTCAAGCAGCTAGCACAAACAGGTGTTTGATTTAGAGTGCCAGATGCATG